>NC_045549.1:74973913-74988913 GCF_009769535.1 Thamnophis elegans | reverse complement strand
AACTTGCCCCACAAGAGTTACCCTATATAATGGAATAGGATCATTAAAGAAAGGGTGCCAAAGAAGGGACAAAATGAAACGCGACAAAAATTAAAATATTTTAAAAATTGTTTTAAATAATTGAAGGGAATTGTTGAATTGTCCCACAGTAAGTTGTCCCATTCCAATGTATTCTCTCTCTCCCCCTCTTTATTTGTCTCTCCCTCGCTTTCTGTCCCTCTTTCTCACTCTCTCTCCCTTTCTCTCTCCCTCGCTCTTTCTTTCTCCCTTTTCCTCTTTCCCTCTCTTTCTCTCTCCCTCTTTCTTTTTCTCCCTCTCCTTCTTTCTCTCTCTCTCTTTCTTTCTTTCTCTTCCTCTCTTTCTCTCTCCCTTTTTCTTTCTCTCCCTCTCTCCCTCTTTCTCTCCCTCTCTCCCCTTCTCTCTCTCTCTTTCTCTCTCCCTTTCTTTCTCTCCCTCTCCCCTTCTTTCTCTCTCCCTCTTTCTTTCTCTCCCTCTCTTTCTCCCTCTTTCTTTCTTTCCCTCTCTCCCCTTCTCTCTCTCCCTCTTTCTCTCCCTCTCTTTCTCTCTCCCTCTTTCTTTCTCTTCCTCTCTTTCTCTCTCCCTCGTCCTCTTTATATCTCTCTCTCTTTCTCCCCCCCCTCTTTCTCCCTCCCCCCCTCTGCATGCTGTTTGTCTTAAACAGACCCAATTTTGAACTGAGACTTCTACCAGGCAGTTGGGTCAAATTTGGGCTCAATTCTACCCCGGGAGGGATTAAAGTAATCCATTTAGATGGATCCTGCCCGGCAGCTGACTCAAGGGAGAACTCTTCCCTGAGAAAGGTGCAGGCACACACGTTTTAAACAGTCTCACCTGCTGAACACACACAGTTGCCATGACTGGTTCTTTGTTGAAACAGGATTTCAGGTAACACAGAATTTCTTCCACGTACTAAAAAAAACAGAAAGAGGGAGTTAGGCATGGCCCAGACATCACCGGACATCATCTTCATTTAACGATCCCAGCATCCCTTGCGGGGTGGAGTCTGGGCAACGGAAAGTGTTTTACTGGCCCGATGCCCTTCCTGTCGCCAAAGCGGAGTTTTGTACTGCAGATGTATATTCTCAGTGTACCCAGAGAGGGAGATAAACTTCCTCCACCCAGGATCAAACTCGCAGCCTCTGAATTGTCAGGTGAGAGCTCCACCTCTAGGCCACGGCAGCCCTGAACATGCCACAGCATAAAACGAATGATGAAAGAACATGGAGTTCCTCCAAGGAGGACACCCCTAGGCATGTCCAATGGTCAGAACGAGCCCAGATCCTTAATCCACCATGAAGCCTCTTTCATCCAGAGATTCAGGATCCCTGCGGAGCTCGGACACTGCATGGAAGGTCGCAGGGAGCCTTCTGGGAACGCAGAGGTTTTGAAAGCCTTGCTGAGATTGTGCGTTTGGGGGGCGCACGACACACTTCGTCCTAATGCTGAGCTCTAATTCTTGTCAATCAGAATAGAGCTGGAAGGGACCTCGGAGGTCTTCTAGTCCAGCCCCCTGCTCAAGCAGGAGACGCTACACCATTTCCGACAAGTGGCAGCCCAGTCTCTTCTTAGAAACCTCCAGGGATGGAGAACCCACAACTTCTGGAGGCAACTTTTGTTCCACTGGTTGACTGTCCTCACTGTTAGGAAGTTTCTCCTTAATTCCGGGTTGCGTCTCTCCTTGGTTAGTTTCCATTCATTGCTTCTTGTCCTGCCCTTCTGGTGCTTTGGAAAATAAGTTGCCCCCCTCTTCTTTGTGACAGCCCCTCAAATACTGGAATGCTGCTCTCATGTGTCCCCCCCCCCCCCACATGTCCTTCTTTTCTCTAGACTAGCCAGACCCAAATCCTGCAACCGTTCTTCCTATGTTTTAGTCTCCCGGCCTTTAAATCTTCTCAGTTGCTCTTCTCTGTGCTTTCCCCCAAAGTTTCAATGGGGTTTTTTTGTAATGTGGTGACCAAAACTGGATGCCGCATTCCAGGTGTGGCTTTACTAAAGATTTATAAATTCACAGGATTTTGATGCTATGTTTACACATCCAAGGATTGTATTAGCTTTTCCTTTTTTTTGGGAGGGGGTGGGGGTGTCAAAAGCTTGAAATGCTGACTGAGAAGACACTTTCAAAACCTTATAATGTACTTATTTATCACGTCAATTTCTAAAACTACTGCTATTTTAGAGTCAAAAAAAAAAAAAAAGAAGCTGCTGCCACAAAACGCCATAAGCATTGGTTGTTTTTTCATTTATTGTTTTTTTATAAATAATGCAAGATGGCGAAAATAGTTGTTAACGCACCTTCTTCCTATTTTCCCCACTGCAAAAGCCCTGCGAGCTGAATTCAAAGCTCTAAACTAGTAAGATCTACATTAATTAGCATTAATTAATGCATTAATATGCGGTGACTCAGTGGCTAAGATGCCGAGCTTGTCGGTCAGAAAGGTCGGCGGTTCGAATCCCTAGAGCCGCGTAAGGGAGTGAGCTCCCGTGACTTGTCCCAGCTTCTGCCAACCTAGCAGTTTGAAAGGACGTGAAAAATGCAAGTGGAAAAATAGGGACCACCTTTGGTGGGAAGGGAACAGCGTTCCGTGCGCCTTCGGGAGTTGAGTCATGCCGGCCACATGACCACGGAGACGTCTTCGGACAGCGCTGGCTCTTCAGCTTTGAAATGGAGATGAGCATCACCCCCTAGAGTTGGGAACGACTAGCACGTAGTGCAAAGGGAACCTTTACCTTTTACCTTTGCTTTCGGATGTTCCTCTAATCGCTCTGGCTTAAGAGACATTTTAAAACATTTTTAAGCCTGCATGAACCCACCTTTCCGATGTCTTGCAGAGTTGCCAGTTCTAACATCTGAGACAGAACATCCAAAGCTGATCTCAGGAATCCCCCAAACTTTTCATTGACGTTTTGGAGATCGAGTGTAACCTAGAACGAAAGAACGAAAGAACGAAAGAACGAAAGAACGAAAGAAAGAAAGAAAGAAGAGAGAGGGAGGAAAGAAAGAAAGAAGAAAGAAAAGAAAGAAGGAAGGAAGGAAGAAAGGAAAGAATAAAAGAAGGAAGAAAGAAGGAAGGAAGGAAAAAAGGAAGAAAAGGAAGAAAGAAGGAAAGAAAGAAAGAAGAGAGGGAGGGATGGAAGGAAGAAAGAAAGAAGAAAGAAAGGAAAGAAAGAAGGAAGAAAGAAAGAAGGAAGAAAGAAAGGAAAGAATAAAGGAAGAAAGGAAGAAAGAAGGAAGGAAGGAAAGGAAGGAAAGGAAGGAAGAAGGAAAGAAGGAAGGAAGAAGGAAAGAAGAAAGAAAGAAGGAAGGAAGGAAGGAAGGAAAGAGAGAAAGGAAGGAAGGAAGAAAGAAGGAAGGAAAGAAGGAAGGAAAGGAAGGAAGGAAGAAGGAAAGAAGGAAGGAAGGAAGGAAGGAAGGAAGGAAGGAAGGAAGGAAGGAAGGAAGGAAGAAAGAAAGAAAGAAAGAAAGAAAGAAAGAAAGAAAGAAAGAAAGAAAGAAAGAAAGAAAGAAAGAAAGAGGAATTCCTTATTGGTCAAGTGTGATCTGATATAAAAGGAATTTGCCTCTGGTTCAGAAGCTCTCAGGGTACATAGAAAACAGCGAAGGGATAGGTCACCTATCATAGTTACAATCATTAATCCTAAAATACGATGACAAGTGATAAATCAGAGATACCATAAGGAGAAGGAAGTAAGAAAGACGGGAAGGATAATACCAGTACAGCACTACTACATGGGTAAATATCTGTAGGCCTGAGACAACTGCTGTGGGAAGAGGCGTTCAGCAGAATGATGGCACGGGGATGGAGGGAAAACATGCTGGCTCGGGAATTCTGGGAGTTGAAGTCCACCAATCATGAAGGGGCCATATGGTTCCCCCTTCTGCTTTCGAACCTGAGTCTTACATCGCCGTACAATGGATTCTACCGTACAGCACAGTGGAGTTGCCATGTGTAATGGCTTCACAGTACTCCACAAAGTGTAAGGGGAAAAATCCAACATTAGAAATTATGTTTGGTCTGGACAATTTCCCCCTACAAATAAATACCCAGGCAATGCCCTATGCCAGTTCTCAGCTGCCTTCAGAGTCAGACATCAGTGAGGCAGAAGAACAGCTGGAGCCTGTTCCCAGTGTGCGCATGCGGAGAGTGGACAGACGAAGGAAACAGCTAAAGAACAGGGGTCGACCTGGGAGGAAGGCCACAGGTGGACGATGAATGGCCCCTCCCAGAGGGGATAAAAGAGGAGCGAAAGGGGAGTGGAGTTTGCAGGAGACAATGAGTTCCCTTCATTGGTTCGTGACTCTCCGAGACTCCTTGCCAAGTTTTGCAGATCTCGGCCTGGCAGCTCTCCAAGCCAGATAAGGTCTGTGACTGTAAATCCTCCCTTGAAAGACTTTGCTGGATGGGAATGAGCAGAATTCACAGTCAATTAAAAGGGGTATTTGTCGCCTGGCACAGATTGCTCAGGAAATGTAGTTTGATACCCAAAATACCTTGTAGTTGGTGTAGGTGGCCTTCAGAACGTCGTAGAGCTTGAGATACGACGGGAGATGATAGAAGTTGCCCAGAGTGGAGGAGGATTTACTTGGGGGAGCGGAGCTTGAAGTGTCGGTTGGCCTGGGAGCTTATGAATCAAAGCAGAGAGAAGAGAAATTATTAAATAACTTTAAACCCTCGAGAGTTTCTTCATACAGGTAGTTCTCCTTCTAGCACTGATGATGTAACCTAGTTGGGCCATGAAACGTCTGCAAGAAAACAACCAAAGAGCACCAATGACCCTGTTAGGACCACAACGGTGCCCCAATATTTATGTCGTTAAAGGGAGATGTTTGTAAAGCGAGACGTTTACCCTATTTTTATGATCTTCCTTGCCACAGTTGTTAAAGCGAATCACTGCAATTCTTAAATCAGCAAAATCTGGTTAAGCAAATCTGGCTCCTCCATCGGCCTTTGTAAGTAGTCATTAAATGAGCCACCATTCATTAAGTGAATCACAAGTCTAAATCCAACTCATCCTATGGCTGGTTTTTTGCCAAGTTCAGGCCAAGCGCCTGTTATCAGTTTTAGAAAACAGGGAAGAACGCCAAATGACTCTTCTCAAAGAGTAAGGGAAAGGTTCCCCTCTTTGCACATGTGTGCTAGTTGTTCCCGACTCTAGGGGGGGGGGGTGCTCATCTTCGTTTCAAAGCCGAAGAGCCAGCGCTGTCCGAATACGTCTCCGTGGTCATGTGGCCTGTAGGACTCAACACCGAAGGCGGATGGAACGCTGTTCCCTTCCCACCAAAGGTGGTTCCTATTTTTCTACTTGCATTTTTTACGTGCTTTCGAACTGCTAGGTTCGAAGCTGGGACAAGGCACGGGAGCTCACTCCGTTACACAGCGCTAGTGATTCGAACCGCCGAACTTCCAACTTTTCTGATTGATAAGCTCAGTGTCTTAGCCACTGAGCCACCACATCCCGCTACTCAGAGTAGTTTTTAATTTTATGGTTATTTGCTCTTCTGGAGCCATTTTCTCTTTCAATTCAATTTTTTTTTTTTTAATAGGTTAGATTTTTATCCCATCGGTCTCCGAACCTGGGCTGTTTTCACTCGTCTTTTTGGGGCTTATGGCGACGGTGGTTTGGTCCGCAACTTCTTTCTCTTTCCCTTTGCGCCGAATTGGACTCAGCGAAGGTGGGTTGGTGAGAGACGGTAACGTCGCCTGGAAAAGCAGAATTTTTTTTTAAAAAAAAAAACACAATCCTCCTCCTCACTGCCTTCAAAACAATTAGCCATCCCTTTCGGGTGGGGCAAAGTTTGGAAGCTGTGGGTGCTTCATCCCTGGAGGCTTTTAAGAGGAGATTGGGCTGAAGTCCTGCCTGAAATGGCATTGGTTCTCCTGCTTGAGCCGGGGTTGGACTAGAAGACCTCCAAGGTCCCTTCCACCTCAGTTATTCTGTAATTCTGCTACCCCCCCGTCCCTTCTCCATCACTGGAGGTTTTAAGAAGAGACTGGGCAGCCACCTCTCTGAAATGGTATAGGGCTCCTGCTTGAACAGAGGGGTTGGACTAGAAGACCTCCGAGGTCCCTTCCAAATCTGTTATTCTGATACTCTGCCAGCTTTTTGGTTTTGCCTTTAAGTCAGTGGGGACTCCTGCATTGTTTCAACTTCCACCCTCAAAAACGACGCTATAGGGCACTGCCCTATAAACACAAGGACACCACCCCCCCCGGGGCCATCACTCTGCTAAACAAATAATTCCCACAAAACTGTCAAACTAGTAAGGCTGCATTAATATTACTCTTCTCATCTTTCCTATGACCTATCTCCTTTTCAACTTATGACCGTAACCTTGTTGCTTGTATCTTTATGATTTATATTGTTTTATTTAGTTTCCTAGTACAATTTATGTTCATTCTATCACTAAGTGTTGTCTTATGATTTATGAGGAATGTTATTTTTATGATGACTGTGATCGTGATTGATCACTTATAGGTTTTATGAACACTGAGGGCATATGCACCAAAGACAAATTCCTTGTGTGTGTCCAATCACACTTGGCCAATAAATAATTCTATTCTATTCTATCCCTATTCTATTCTTCTAATTCTATCCTATTCCTATTCCATTCTTCTAATTCTATTCTACGCTATTATTCTAATTTTGTAACTATTCTAATTTCTAATTCTGTTCCATTCCATTCTATTCTATACTAATTTCTAATTCTATTCTATTCATATTTGTATTCTATTCTAGTATTCCATTCTAGCAGATTTTTTAAAATTATTTTCT
Organism: Thamnophis elegans; assembly: GCF_009769535.1. Lineage (NCBI taxonomy): Eukaryota > Metazoa > Chordata > Lepidosauria > Squamata > Natricidae > Thamnophis > Thamnophis elegans. The sequence continues at coordinate 74,982,121 of NC_045549.1, read as the reverse complement.
CCCTTCTACACCTTACAGTCATTAAATCAACATTGTTATGTCATCATACCTGTACATCTATATAATATTTCGCTTCTATATTTACACACCTTTATACACAGTTATATATATATATATTTATATATATGGTTGTATTTGTGCTGATAAATAAATAAAGGGAGACTAGTATAGATCTATTTCAAGCTATTTAGCTCTCATCAGCTAGTCATACCCATACTGGGATTTGAACCTGGGCTATATTACATACTACTGCCTAGTATGTAATATAGCCCAGGTTCAAATTCCAGTAAGGGTATGGCTAGCTGATGAGAGCTAAATAGCTTGAAATAGATCTATACTAGTCTCCCTTTATTTATTTATCAGCACAAATACAACCAAATGTAACAAAAAGGCAACAGTAAAAATAACAGTAAAAACAGTAAAAATATATTTTTGCAAAGCTCATACAAGTTGAGCTTGTATGATCCAGACCATTCTGCCTGGATGGTCTCTTGTGACGAGCCGAAGGACAGAGAATGGAAGCAGTGATCTTCCTCCCATATTTGGGCATACCGGGGGTTGTAAAAAATCTAATATTTATATATATATATATTGTTTTTTGGCTTAATTAATTTTATTCTTGTTTTGCAGCCATTTGTACCAATTGTTCCAAGTTTCATAATTCTATTCTATTCATATTTATATTCTATTCTAATTTCTAATTCTGTTCTATTCCGTTCCATTCTATCCCCTATTCTATTCTCTTCTAAGTTCTAATTCCATTTGTGTCCAATCACACTTGGGCAATAAAGAATATTCTACTGCCACTTCGAACAGTCGCTAAATAAACTCTTATACGTCGAGGGCTACCTGTGTAACAAAGTCTTATGCTCCCCTTAGCTAAAAACGAGCCATCAATGTCACTGACAGACAAGAAGCGTACCTTTAGTGTCGGGCCAGGAAGGACATCATCCAATATGTGGGAACAAATATTCACGATCTTCAGCAAGTGGGAAAACAGGTGATCGACCAACAGGGCAAGCGTCCGGTCTGAGAGGGACGCCCACGACTCCTCTTGCTTAGCAGCTGGAATACTGGCTTCGTCCTCGCTGTGCGTCCAGGGGTTTTGCAAAGATTTGGAGGCGGTGGCTGAAAGCATGACAGGCACTTAAAAATCCAAAAAACTAACTTCGATTCGGGGTTTTTACCAATGATTAGGTAGATTTCTTGTTATAGAACAGAATAACAAAGAGTTGGAAGGGGCCCGGGAGGTCTTCTAGTCCAACCCCCTGCTTAGGCAGGAAACCCTATAGCCTTTCAGTTTATATTATGATGTAAAAGTAAAAAAGTTGAGTTTGTATGATTATAAAATAATAGTTTTTATTATCATGTAAAACAGTTGAGTTTATAGGATTATAAAATAATAGTTTTTATTATTATGTAAAAGTGAAAAGTTGAGTTTGTATGGTTATAAAATAACTTTTTATTATTATGTAAAAGTGAAAAGTTGAGCTTGTATGATTATAAAATAGTTTTATTATTATGTAAAAGTGAAAAGTTGAGCTTATAGAATTACAAAATAATAGTTTTTATTATTACGTAAAAGTGAAAAGTTGAGTTTGTATGGTTATAAAATAATAGTTTTTATTATTATGTAAAACTAAAAAGTTGAGTTTCTATGATTATAAAATAATAGTTTTTATTATTATGTAAAACTAAAAAGTTGAGTTTGTACGATTATAATAGTTTTTATTATGTAAAACTAAAAAGTTGAGTTTCTATGATTATAAAATAAGCTTTTATTATTATGTAAAACTAAAAAGTTGAGTTTGTATGGTTATAAAATAATAGTTTTTATTATTATGTAAAACTAAAAAGTTGAGTTTGTACGATTATAATAGTTTTTATTATGTAAAACTAAAAAGTTGAGCTTGTATGATTATAAAATAGTTTTTATTATGTAAAACTAAAAAGTTGAGTTTCTATGATTATAAAATAAGCTTTTATTATTATGTAAAACTTAAAGGTTGAATTTGTATGGTTATAAAATAATAGTTTTATTACGAAAAGTTATTATGAGAAGAACGAGAAGGAGGAGGAGGAGAAGGAGGAGGTGGGGGTTCCTCGGTTATTTAAAACCTGCGAGTGAAAATTAAATATTTTTCTCACCTGCCAGCAAATTCCCAGCCAGGATCAAGGCGTCTTGGTGGGCGGAGAGATCCAGAGGAACGAAGCAGAGGAGAGGAGGGAGAGCAGCAGGCCAACCATCCCAATGGCGCTCTTCTCCTGAATCTCTTCCACGCCTCCCGAGTTAGAAAAACTGGAATTCAATTTGAAATCATCAGCTTCCATCAGGGGGATTAAATCAACGATGGCGCAGATCAAATGCTCTCTAGATCTTCCAGGTCAGCGTTGTCCCAAAGGTCATTTTTTTTTCAAGAGGCAACTGGACCTTCTTTATTTTTCCTTGAAGGCGTTTCGCTTCTCATCCGAGAAGCTTCTTCAGTTCTGACCGGATGTTGGGGAATGGAAGGGATTGATACTCCTTGCAGACAGCTGGTCATTTGCATCCTTTGAGAGGGTCGTTGAGGCCACTTGGAGGTTTATCTGTGTCATCAAAGAAGCCATCCATGTCAAAACTGAACATCCCTTGCTCGACAGAAGGGGAGGGATATGACATCGTCTATCTCCACAAAGTCCTTTCAGCCGTTCCAAGGCGGCTCCACGCCTCTTCACACCACTTGGGTGACCCCGAGGACACAAATAAGCCTCCAAGTAGCCTCAAGGACTCTCTCAAAAGGATGCAAATGACCAGCTGTAGATGCAAGGAGTGTTAATCCTTCCGTCTCCTCACCATTCAGTTGGAGCTGAAGAAGCTTTTTGGGTGAGAAGAAAAACCAGAACATCTAGTAGCCTCTTGAAAAAAAAAAACACCTAGTAGAGTTTAGTTTGTTGTTTATTTGGGACGACTAACATTCATCCCACAAGAAGGGTGTGAACCTCGCTATCCTGCTTGTGTGAGGTTTTGCAAGGACTCTGCAAGCACCAGCGTGGCTTCCCCCAAAAAATTGTTCTTATGGGACACATCACCCTCAGGGGACAGAATAATTCATGGGAATGGGCAGAGGTAGCACAGTGGTTAGGGTGCAGTACTGCAGGCCGCTTCTCCTGCCACTTCAGCTGACTGTTATCTGCAGTTCAGCGGTTCTAATCCCACCAGGCTCAGGGTTGACTCAGCCTTCCATCCTTCCGAGGTGGGTGAAATGAGGACCCGGATTGTTGTTGGGGGTGATATGCTGACTCTGTGAACCGCTTAGAGAGGGCTGGAAAGCCCTGTGAAGCGGTATATAAGTCTAACTGCTATTGCTATTGCTATTCTCCTGCCTGCAATTTGGCAGTTCGAATCTGACCAGGCTCAAGGTTGACTCAGCCTTCTGTCCTTCCAAGGTGGGTCAAATGAGGAGCCAGATTGTTGGGGGCCAGAGGCTGACTGTAAACCGCTTAGAGAGGGCTGTAAAGTGGTATATAAGTCTAAGTACTATTGCTAGTCCTTCCTTCCTTCCTTCCTTCTTCCCTTCCTTCCTTCCCAGTGGTTAGACTGAACTATTGCAGGCTAACTCTGCCCACTGCCAGTTCGATCGTGAGAGGCTCAAGTTTAACTCAGCCTTCCGTCCTTCTGAGGTGGGTAAAAAGAGGACCTGGATTGTTGGAGCAAGAGGCTGACTCTGTAAACCATTTAGGGAAGGCTGCAAAAGCACTATGAAGTGGTATATAAGTCTAAGTGCTAGTGCTAGTCCGTCCGTCCTTCCCTCCCTCCCTCCCCTCCTTCCCAGTGGTTAGAATGCAGTACTGCAGGCTAACTCTGCCAACTGCCAGTAGTTCGATCCTGACTGGCTCAAGGTTGACTCAGCCTTCCACCCTTCTAAGTTCGGGTAAATGAGAACCCAGATTGTTGGGAACGACTTTGTAAACCACCTAGAGAGGATTGTGAAGCGGTATATAAGTCTAAGCGCTATTGCTATTGCTAACTGTGGTAAGGGACCAAAAGCAACAAGCCATACATGTTTTACAGATCAGCTCCAGGATTCCCCAGGCAGCACCGAAGTTGACGTCCGCAACTCTTCTAGTTGCCACAGTTGGGAACCCCCCCTGCTCCGGATTCCCTTTCCAGTAAGCGAAAGCGAATGAGTTGCAACTTACCCACAGTGCCATCCCACATTCCAGGTGCACACTGGAAACGCTGAGGACAAAAGACACAATGCTTCGCAGCAGCCAAACTGGGGAGGGAAAAAAACCCAGGAAGGAAAAATATTATAATGGTGGTGGTATTTACTGGTTCTCCAAACTATTCAAAATTTCTACTACCAGTTATCTATCTATCTATCTATCTATCTATCTATCTATCTATCTATCTATCTATCTATCATCTATCTATCTATCTATCTATCTATCTATCTATCTATCTATCTATCTATCTACTACCTACCTACCTACCATCTATCTATCTATCTATCTATCTATCTATCTATCTATCTATCTATCTATCTATCTATCTATCTATCTATCTACTACCTACCTACTATCTATCTATCTATCTATCTATCTATCTATCTATCACCTACCTACTATCTATCTATCTATCTATCTACCTACCTACCTACCTACCTACCTACCTATCTACTACCTACCTATCTATCTATCTATCTATCTATCTATCATCTATCTATCTATCATCTATCACCTACCTACCTACTATCTATCTATCTATCTATCTATCTATCTATCTATCTATCTATCACCTACCTACCTACCTACCTACCTACCTTCTATCTATCTATCTATCTATCTATCTATCTATCTATCTATCTATCTATCTATCTACTACCTACCTACTATCTATCTATCTATCTATCTATCTATCTATCTATCTATCTATCTATCTATCTATCTATCTATCTATCACCTACCTACTATCTATCTATCTATCTATCTATCTATCTATCTATCTATCTATCATCTATCTATCTATCTATCTATCTATCTATCTATCTATCTATCTATCTATCTATCGTATTTTTTGGAGCATAAGACACACCTTTTTCCCTCAAAAAAATGAGGGTGAAAATCTGGGAGCGTCTGATACACTAAATACAGCATTTTTGTCCTCCAGAAACCCCGCCCCCTTTGCAAAAATGGGCGTGCATAGCCTTTAGGAGGCTTCCAGAGTGCTCCTGGGGGCTGGGGAGGGCAAAAATGAGCAAAAGATGGGCTATATTTTGCTCGTTTGTGCCCCCCCCCCAGCCCCCAGGAGCACTCTATAAGCCTCGTAAAGGCTATCCATGCACTTTTTTTGGAAAAAAAAAAACGGGCCCCGTTTTGTTGCAAAAAGCAAGCAGCTGAATTTTGATCACGTGACCACGGGGAGGCTGAAAAGCGCCCATGAGTCACCTTCCGCAGGGACGCCGTTACTCCGAATGGTCGCTAAACGAGTTGTCGTAGGTCGGGGACAACCTGCACTGACCTCACGGACCCCCCCATCAAAACTCACAGTCAGAGATCTGGAGGTTGAGGTGGTCAAGGCATGAGACACGGCCGAGATCACCCTGGAAAGGTTGTTCTCCAACCGTCACATCGGCTGGGCTGGGCATCAGATTGTATCCTCTGTAGGTTCTAAAACAACATGAATGCCCCTCATTAAACATTTCTTACCAAACTTCAATAAATTCCTGGTTAAGAGGAAGAAAAGCACATTTAACTGATGGTTACATCCCTTCCACTGGAGATTTTATTCTACCCCAAGAGTGCCTCCGTTCAATCCAGAATAGAGCTGGAAGGGACCTTGGAGGTCTTCTAGTCCAACCCCCTGCTCAAGCAGGAGACCTTATACCATCTCAGACAAACGACAGTTCCAGCCTCTTCTTAAAAAGGTCCAGTGATGGAACCCCAACAACTTTGGAAGGCAACTTCTGTCCCACTGGTGAATTGTCCTCACTGTTCGGAAGTTTCTTCTTAATTCCACGTTGCTTCTCTCTGACTTATTTACCATCATCATTCTTGTCCTACCTTCAGTTGCTGTTGGAGAAGAAGTTGACCCCCCTCTTCTATGTGGCAGCCTCCTCAAATACTGAAGACGGTTCCACCCAAAAACCTGCGCTCGAACTAAAGCCGCCCCAGACTAAACCCGAGTCGCTGACGTCTCAACAAGGTGACAACAGCGCGGAGACAGAAAGCACGCTGTAAATCCTAAACCTAAACTTAACCCCTAAACTAAACCTAACCCCCCTAAACCTAACCCTATAACCTAACCTAACCCTTAAACCCTAAACCTAAACCCTTAACCTAACCTAAAAACCGAACCCTTAACCTAACCCTAACGCCTTAACCTAACCTAAACCTACCCTAAACCTAACCCTAAACCTAACCCTTAACCGAACCCTAACCTAACCTAACCCCCTAACCCTTAAACTAACCCTTAACCTAACCCTTAAACTAACCCTTAACCTAACCACTAACCCTACCCTTAACCTAACCCTAAACCTAACCCTAAACCTAACCCTAACCCTAACCCTAACCCTTAACCTTAAGTTGAATCGGCTTGCTTTCAAAGCGCTATTTGCGCCCCTTCTTTCCCGCGCTGGCTGTTGTCGCCCTGTTGATGACGTCAGCGACTCGGTTAGTCGGGCAGCGACTTAGTCGAGCCGGTTTTGACGGGTCACGCTGGAAGACTGCTATCATGTCCCCCCTGGTCCTTCTTTTCTCTGGAACGGTCATATTGTGTTTCCTGCAAAACCGTTCTCGTAGTTTAGCCTCAGCCCCTTATCATCTTACTCGCACTTCTGTGCACTTTCCCCCAAAGTCTCAACATCTTCTCTCTAATGTAGTGGCCAAAACCGGATGCAGTTCCAATGTGGCCTTATACTATAAGGCTTTAATAAGCGGCACTTCACGATTTTGATTCTACGCCTCTGTTTATACACATAGGATTGTGTTGGCTTTTTGGGCTGGGCCGCCGCAAACGGCTAGCTTGTCGTAAAGGGATCGTCCACTGGACTCCAAGGTCTCGCATCCGTTTGCAGCCGGGAACCTAATTTGCCGAATTGGTTCAGCTGTTAAAACTCCAGCCGTTTAAGAATGCACTTAAACTCGGCGACAGGTTTATCCTTAGGCAAAAGAAAGAGGTGAGTAAAATATCAGGTTCTCCTCGCGAATGGAAAAAAAAAGGGGGAGAGAGAGAGCATGCACAGGTTTGGGAGGCTTATAGAGCGCTCCTAGCCCCCCCCAAAAAACAATCAAAAAAATGACCCGTTTTTTGCAAAAACGGGTTGGGTTTTTTGCAATAAAGGGAGGGGCATGCAGAGGGTTTGGGGAGGCCTTTAGAGTGTTCCAGGGGGTTGGGGGGGGAGGAGAGGAGAGGAGAAAGGAAAGGGGAAAGTGGAGGGGAAAAGAAAAGGAAGAGGAAAGGGGAGAGGACAAAGGAGAAAAGAAGGAGAGAGAGGAGTGGAAAAAGGAAGGGGAAAGGGAAAAGGGGAGGCGAGGGGGAAAGGAAAGGAAAAGAAAGAGGAAAAGGGAGAGGAGAAAGGGGAAAAGGAAGGAGAGAGAGGAGTGGAAAAAAGGAAGGCGGAAAGGAAAAAGGGGAGGGGGAAAGGATAAGAAAGAGGAGAGAGAGAGAGGAGAAATGGATGTAAGTGAAGGGAAAGGAAAGGAAAGGAAAAGAAAGAGGAGAAAGGGGGAAAGGGAATGGAAATGTAAAAGAACAGAGTTGAAGGGACCTTGGAGGTCATCTAGTCCAACCCCCTGCCTAGGCAGGAACCCTACACCACTTCGACAAATGGATATCCAACATCATCTGAAACACATCCAGTGTTGGAGCATTCACATCCTCTGGAGGCAAGTTGTTCCACTGGTTAATTGTTCTCATTGTCAGGAAATTTTTCCTTAGTTCTCAGTTGCTTCTCTCATTCCCGGAATGAGAGGTTTATTATTCGCCGCTAAGCGCAGCTCTACCTCGTGATGGTGCTCACTGCAAACTGGGAAGCCGGTGGGGTTTCGTGCATCAGGAGCTTCAGGTAGACGCTGCTTTGCTCCTTGGCCAGCGCTACGACCGGATCGGCCTGCCCTGCGTCACAACTGTAGAACAGCTTTGGGATCAGCCTGTGAGAAACAAGGGAGAGGAACGAGGAGGCCCCTTTTTCACTAAGGAAAAAAACAGGGACCCCTCCTTTTTATGGT